>NC_081553.1:42695171-42712671 GCF_963082655.1 Stomoxys calcitrans | reverse complement strand
AGGCATTAAATGGTTCTTTTAACTTTTATGCCATTTTTATACCCACCACCATACGATGGGGGTATATTAATCTAGTCATTCCGTATGTAACACCTCAAAATATTGAAATTGGAAAAATCGGTTCAGATTTGGATATAGCTCCCATATATATGTTCGTCCGATTTGGACTAATATTACAATAATGTGGTCATTTGTTTGCCGATTCTCTCGAAATTTAGGACGAAGGTTCTTATGACAATAATTCTGGTGAATTTTATAGAAATCGGTTAAAATTTGAATGCAGCTCCCAAAAAAATTCATTCATTCATTTGGAAGAATTTTCAAAAATTCTTCCAAAACCTTGCACAACGCTTTCCTAGACAACTACCAAAATATCCAAACCAATGCCAAAAATAAGGTGCAGCCGACTTTATAATATCCTACACCACTGAGCCGACTTTATAATATCCTACACCACCGAGTCGACATGCTACTTTTAGTAAATTGAACCTATGTAAAAATCTCCTTAGACCTTAATTGTATATGCCTACTGAATGTTGTTAAACAGCAAGGACCCAAACAATAATATCTATAGGACCCAAATTCTGGCTACCGAATTTTAAAAGTCCAATATCGGCTAAAAAACATATGTAGGGGCTACATATATATCTGAACCGATTTTAATGGAGGTTAGGTTGTGTGAGGTTAAAGCGGCAGTCTGCCATCAGGCTCACCCAGATGTTTTCGTCCATTGTGATACCAAAGGAAGATGTCTTCTAGTTCTTCCCGTTGAACCATCCATATCGCTTTAAAACGCCAAACAGCTTACGAATGTACATATCCGCTAAATCAGACAGGTTCTCAAAGAAATGAGAACCTAAACTGGAACTCCGCTTAGGGTGCCAGTGTGGGACACACACACAGAAGATGTTCTATAGTATCTACTTCCTCGACTTCCTCACAGTTCTCTGCATACCCATGACTTCTGAATAAAAACCATGTCAACCCCACCTGCCATCAGAAGAACCTCAAGTACCGCCACAGCAGTCTAACAATGGTGGAGATTTTTTGTGCAGGAACCGGACCATAGTTAGGATTCAGAATTTCCACCACTCTTGCATAAGGCCCCGTCTTCTGAGTCCCCCAGGTTTTCATCCTCGTTCGATCTTGTCATAATGAGTTTCCTTATGCATCCAAGGGCAGTTGAGAAAGCAGTGGAACCACTCTCCCTCAGGACACCGGACACTTGCGGAGTGTACGATTCCTCTTTAGATGATTCACTAGCTGGTGGTGTCGAAGTACCTTTTGCGTTCTGTCCTTTCTCGCTCACACCCTAAGCGCAATCCAAACGGATGAACCACCCATGTATTATCCAATTTTGTTGAAATTTGGGACAGTGAGTTGTGCTAGACCCCTCGATATCCTTCGTCAATTTTGCCCAGATTGGTAAAGATTTGGATATAGCTGCCGTATAGACCGATCCTCCGACTTAGGATCTAAAGCCCATAAAAACCACATTTATTGTCCGATTTTGCTGAAATTTGGTACAGTGAGTTATGTTAGACCCCTCGACATCTTTCGTCAATTTTGCTCAGATCGGTCCAGATTTGGAAATAGCTGCCATATAGACCGATCCTCCGATTTAAAGTCTGAGGCCCATAAATGCCACATTTATTATCCGAATTTGCTGAAATTTGGTATAGTGAGTTGTGCTAGATCCCTCGACATCCTTCGTCAATATTGCCCAGATCGGTGTAGATTTGGATATAACTGCCATATAGACCGATCCCCCTATTTAGGACCTTAGACCCATAAAAGCCGCATTTACTATCCGATTTTGCTGAAATTTGGGGCAGGCAGTGGTCTTAGGTCCTTCGATATATTTCTTCAATTTAGTCCTGATCGGTTCAGATTTGGATGTAGCTGCCATATAGACCGATCCTCCGATTTAGGGTCTTAGGCCTATAAAAGCCACATTTATTATCCGATTTTGCTGAAATTTGGGACAGTGAGTTGTGTTAGACCCCTCGACATCCTTTGTCAATTTTGCCCAGATTGGTCTAAATTTGGATATAGCTGCCATATTGACCGATCCCCCGACTAAGGGTCTTAGGCCTATAAAAGCCACATTTATTTTCGGATTTTGCTGAAATTTAGGACAGTGAGTTGTGTTAGACCCCTCGACATCTTTCTTCAATTTCGCCTAGATTGTTCCAGATTTGGATATAGCTGCCATATGGACCGATCCTCCGATTTAGGGTCTGAGGCCCATAAAAGCCACATTTAATATCCGATTTTGCTGAAATTTGGGGCAGGCAGTTGTCTTAGGTCCTTCGATATATTTCTTCAATTTGGCCCTGATCGGTTCAGATTTGGATATAGCTGCCATATAGACCGATCTCTTGACTTAAGGTGTTGGACCCATTAAAGCCGCATTTATTGACCGATGTCGCCGAAATTTGGGACAGTTAGTTGTGTTCGACCCTTCGATATTTTTCTGCAACTAGGCCCAAATCGGTCCAGATTTGGATATAGTTGCCATGTTGTCCATTATCTCGATTTAAAGTCTTGGCCCCATAGTAGTCGCATTTATAATCCGATTGCACTGAAATTTGACACAGTGGCTTATGTTAGGATTTTCGACATCCGTGTCGTATATGGTTCAGAACGGTTTATTTTTAGACATAGCTACTAAAAGGATCAATATCTTGTTATACACAATTAACCATTGACTTGTACCTATTAGTGTTTGGTCCAAATCGGAATATATTTCGATATAACTGCTATGGGACATAGGGTATGCAATTTTCACCGGATTTTGATGAAAGGTGGTTTACATATATACCCGAGGTGGTGGGTATCCAAAGTTCGGCACGGCCGAACTTAGCACGCTTTTACTTGTTTTTGTCTCATATCGATTCAAATGTGTATATGGAATTCTTGTTGGTGTAATGAATTCTGTCCATTGCTTAAAACTTCATTGATACAATGTTGTCTGGAATTGACATTCTGCAGTTGAATGTCTGAATAAGAGTTGCCATACAGATGAAATACGAAATTATTTATTTCGTTTACTAATTCCTCAAAAACCGAGAAAAAAGACAACTTTTCGTAATTTTATCATAATTTCTGATCTGCCAAGCCAGTCAAAATATTTTGACTGAAATCTGAAATCTTCTCGAGCTGGAAGATCTTCGAGAACCACGAAGAGATTTTAAATACCAAAATAAAAGAGCGTAAATGGACAAAAAGTGATAACTTTGCTTCCTGGAATCAAGCGCTTTCAAGAAAAACTAATTATTAACCATTTGTTGGGAATATGAAAATGTTCACATGTCCCCTTTTCAAAATAATCACAACTTTTCATCCTAACTGCAACTAATGAAAGTGCATGTTAATTTTCTAACGCTTAATAATACTTTTTATAGATTGCTCATTTATCACTTCAATTTGAAATCATCTCGAGCCATATGACAATCATATGTGTCATACGCAATGTGTTATTGACTTTGCGGGTAAAAATAAATTTTCGTTTTCTAGTTTCTCATGGCAGTTTAACTTGAAAGCGTTCGTGTTAACTACATTACAATACAAATTGTTAAATATTTCATTATTTACATGTGGTGTTAGTAAATGCGACGACAGTAGCAGAGACATTAACGTCATAAACGTCATCGTGATTTCCATGTCATTGTTTGTTTATTTTGATGTTGTATGCCACAGTTTGGTTTTTATATTCCCCAAAGTAGGTACTGGTGCTGAGAGTGCCAATGTGATTGAGTTGCATGGACTTTTTTACATATGAGCTCTACGCGGTGGTAGTTTGTTTTTCTATTCCCAAGATAGAGCATACAACAATTTGTCAAGTACCTTGGGACCAGTCACAGTCGCAGTCGCAAGAATATGAAAACGAAAGAAAAAAAGTGAAATTTCTTGTGTTCTCATCACTCTAGCTGACAATAATAACTTTCTTATATGGAAATTTTCATAACAGGAAGTTTATTTGGAGTACTGCACTCTCGGTGGCGAAGTGTTGGTGGCATAGATGAGATGTTGATGTTATCGATTAGTAGACTACAGATTAAACTATTACAGACATTTGACCTATTTTCTTAAGGTCTGACACATTATTAAGTGTTGTAGGAACAAAAGACTTAAGAAACGAACTTGAAATCAAGAGTTCACAAATGATGATGCTTGATTTCAATGTCTATTTCCTTATTGATGTGTTTTTTTTCTACTTGCCTAATGACAATTAAATAAAGATGCGCTTTGGAGACTTTGTAAATTACTACTTGGAAATCGAAGTAATTTTCTTGGAAAAAAATTTGATTTTATTTGTAGCACAAATTCACTTTAATTCAATGAAATGATGGCCATTGACATGCTTGCGTATTGAGATATGGAAATGAAAATTCAGATTATTTAGATTTCTGTAACTGGGTTAAGCGAATTTTATATGGCTAAGTATTTTCCATAAAAGTTCATATGTGGGAATTTTGTTTTTAAAATTTTACCCCAACTCCGGCATATATTGATGCATGTTATTATACCTCGAGGAAGTATAGAAGAATGAGAATTCTTTTTTTTCCATCTGCTTGTAACATATCGAAATATTAATTTCCATTACATGTAAAGCAAGATGGCGTATATATAGTCTTCATCGTCGTAAAATTCTAAGACGATTTGTCCATGACGTCTGAGAGTGAATAAGTTGTCAATATCAGCATCGAATATGGTTCAGAACATAACATAAGGTCTAACATTCATATAAGTCGCATTAAGCAGCAAACATTTGACAGTTAATTTTGTTAAGCTTAAACTTGAATCGGACTGCACTCATTGACATGTGAGGAGTTTGCCCCTGTTCCTTAGTGGAGTGGTCATGGGCAAACATTGCAAAAATTTTACCATTGGCAAAGTTCAAGTTTAGTGCTTACCTGTTTATAATATTTAACTACGAAATGGGCTTTCTCACTTATACGCTCCATTTTAGATCTATCCAAACTTAAATATTGAAACAACTTCTAATGCAGATTTGATTTTTTATCAAATTGCCTAAGAAAGACTAATCTAATATCATGCTTTCACTTTAGCCCTTAAATTATCTATTTATTACATAAAGCCTTTCAATCATCTATTTGTTTACACTGTATTTTCTTTAATTTATTTCATTAGTTATTTGACCATTAAATTTTCGTAGAACCTTTCATTGCTCTATTGTTGCTTTCAAAATTTAGCATAGCTTTTCACAAACTTTTTAAATCATCACTCAAATCTAAAAACTAAAAATAGCAAACAATTATTATCATAAACGTGTTGAAAACGTGAAAACCTGGGTGAAAATACTTCTATTTGACTTCTTTAAATGAAATAGAAAGTTGTTTTAAGATTTCTGTTGAAAATTTATGTTCGCTATTGTCTGATGGATATTTGAAACCAGCGAAGTTACTCTAAACCAATTCTTAACATAATTAACACATGGTATTTTGCTAATTAGTGTTAATAGTCTGCAAGTTATTAAAATGAGAACCAAAATGCAAATTTTGCTCTACAAATCTAATGACATAAAGCTAAATATTTAAAGATCGGCAACAGAAATGCTATTAGTCATAGGAAAAAGAACAAGTAAAAAGGCATTAAGTTCGGCCGGGCTGAACCTTGGGTACCCACCACCTCGGGTATATTTGTAAACCCCATTTCGTCACATTCCGGTGAAAATTCGATAACTTAAGGAACACACTGTTTCAAATTTCAGCGATATCGGGTAATCTGCCTATCGGCAGATCGGTCTATATGCCAGCTATCTTATAAAGGGTGATTTTTTTGAGGTTAGGATTTTCATGCATTAGTATTTGACAGATCACGTGGGATTTCAGACATGGTGTCAAAGAGAAAGATGCTCAGTATGCTTTGACATTTCATCATGAATAGACTTACTAACGAGCAACGCTTGCAAATCATTGAATTTTATTACCAAAATCAGTGTTCGGTTCGAAATTTTCACAAATTTTGTTCAGCGATGAGGCTCATTTCTGGTTGAATGGCTACGTAAATAAGCAAAATTGCCGCATTTGGAGTGAAGAGCAACCAGAAGCCGTTCAAGAACTGCCCATGCATCCCGAAAAATGCACTGTTTGGTGTGGTTTGTACGCTGGTGGAATCATTGGACCGTATTTTTTCAAAGATGCTGTTGGACGCAACGTTACGGTGAATGAACACATTTCGAACCGAACACTGATTTTGGTAATAAAATTCAATGATTTGCAAGCGTTGCTCGTTAGTAAGTCTATTCATGATGAAATGTCAAAGCATACTGAGCATCTTTCTCTTTGACACCATGTCTGAAATCCCACGTGATCTGTCAAATACTAATGCATGAAAATCCTAACCTCAAAAAAATTACCCTTTATATAAAAATCAATTTGTGTTTGTTTGTTTTTTTGTATGTTTATGTATTCCTTATAGACTCAGAAACGGCTGAACCGGTTTTCTTGAAATTTTTACAGATGGTGCTTAAAGACCCCGTGGTGAAAATATGGTACTACATTTTTTGATATCTGAAGGGGGGGGAGGAGGGCCCTCCCCCTTACCCTAATTTTCAGAAACGCCAGATCTCGGAGATGGGTGGTGCGATTTAATATAGTACCCTAAAAATAAAAATTTGGTATCCTAATTTCGGATGGGGTACCTAGGGGGGCTGCCCCACCCTAAAACCTACCAAACATATATTTAGACCAATCACGACAATATAGGACTCAAAAGAAAGGTATTAGGATAAAAAGACGTATCTGATATCCAGTTGTCGGACCATGTGCTATGGGGAACACCCCAAGCCCCAAAACACCCCTAAATCGGACATATTTACCGACCATGGCAATATGGGACTCAAATGAAATGTATTTGCGAGTACAATACGAATCTGATATCCAAATGTGGGACCACGTTTCCGGAGGTCCACCCCTTTCCCAAAACACCCCCCCAAACACGACTTATTTACTGACCATTGGAATATGGGGCTTAAATAAAAGGTATTTGATCCAAATATGGGACCAAGTGTTTGGGGGGCCGCCTCTCACCAACATGCCCCAAAGGGGACAAATTTACAACCATAGCAATATAGGGCTCAAATGAAAGGTCTTTGGGAGTACAGAACGAATTTGATATCAATTTTCGGGAAAGTGTCTATGGGGCCACCCCACCCCCACAACACCACCCAAATAGTAAGTATTTGCTGACTATTGCAATATGAGGCTCAAATAAGAGGGTTTTTAAAATGGAACACGAATCCGATATATATTTATTTATTTTCAAGGGCAACTCACTGAGTGGCCGCCCATCCCCCAAAACACCCCATGTTTACCGACTATGGAATTATGGGGCTCAAATTAAAGGTATGTGGGAGTAGACCACGTATCTGATATCAATATTAGGAGCCAACTGTCTAGCGGACGTCACACCACCATAACAACCCCCAAATAGGACAATACGAAGTTGATATCCAAATGTAGGACCATGTATTTAGGGCATCACCCCTTTCCCAAAACACCCCCAAAGGGAAAAAAATTTTCGACCATGCCAATATGTGGCTCAAATGAAAGGTATTTGAGATTAGAAAAGCAATTTGATAACCTATTTTTGGGCCATGTGTTTGGGGGACGCCTCATCGTGTAAACTCCCCTAAACCAATGGCAATATGGGGTTTAAATAAATGGTATTTGAGAGAATAGCACAATGCTGACATTTTTTCAGGGCCAAGTATCTAGGGAACCACCTCTCCTATAATATAATCCGATCTGAACCATATTTACGTCAGATGTCGGGAGGCTTAAAGTAACCCACTGTTTTGAATTTCAGCGAAATCGGTTAATAAATGAAGCTTTTATGAGTTTCAGACCCTTTATCAGAAGATTGGTCTATATGGCAGCTATATCTAAATACGTACCGATCTAATCCATGTTTAGGTCAGTTGCCGGGAGGCTTAGAAAAACTCACTGTTGCAAATTTCAGCGAAATCGGATAAAAACTAAAGCTTTAATGGCCTTCAGATCTTTTATCGGGAGATGGGTCTATATGGCATCCATATCTAAATATGACCGATCGGAACCATATTTATGTCAGATATCGTTCTTCAGACCGTTTATCGGGAAATGGGTCAATATGGTAGCTATATCTAAATGTAGTCCGATCTGAACCATATTTGGGTCAGTTGTCGGGAAGCCTTAAACTACTCTCTGTTCCAAATTTCATCAAAATCGGATGAAAAACAAGTAAAAGCGTGCTAAGTTCGGCCGGGCCGAATCTTATATACCCTCCACCATGGATCGCATTTGTCGAGTTCTTTTCCCGGCATCTCTTCTTAGGCAAAAAAGGATATAAGAAACGAGTTGCTCTGCTATTAAAACGATATCAAGATATGGTCCGGTTCGGACCACAATTAAATTATATGTTGGAGACCTGTGTAAAATGTCAGCCAATTCGAATAAGAATTGAGCCCATTGGGGGCTCAAGAAGTATAATAGAGAGAACGATTTATATGGGATCTGTATCGGGCTATAGACCGATTCAGACCATAATAAACACGTTTGTTGATGGTCATGAGAGGATCCGTCGTACAAAATTTCAGGCATATCGAATAATAATTGCGACCTCTAGGGGTCAAGAAGTCAAGATCCCAGATCGGTTTATATGGCCGCTATATCAGGTTATGAACCGATTTGAACCTTATTTGAGACAGTTGTTGAAAGTAAAAATAAAATACGTCATGCAAAATTTCAGCCAAATCTGATAGGAATTGCGCCCTCTAAAAGCTCAAGAAGTCAAATCCCCAGATCTGTTAGTATGACAGCTATATCAGGTTGTGGACCGATTTGAACCATACTTGGCACAGTTGTTGGATATCATAACGAAATACTTCGTGCAAAAATTCATTCAAATCGGATAAGAATTGTGCCCTCTAGAGGCTCAAGAAGTCAAGAACCAAGATCGGTTTATATGACAGCTATATCAGGTTATGGACCGATGTAAACCATACTTGGCACAGTTGTTGGGTATCATAACAAAACACTTCGTGCGAAATTCCATTCCATTCGGATAAGAACTGCGCCCTCTAGATGCTCAAGAAGTCAAGACCCAAGATCGGTTTATATGGCAGCTATATCAGGTTATGGGCCGATTTGAACTATACTTGGCACAGTTGTTGGATATAATAACAAAACACGTCGTGCAAAATTTCATTTCAATCGGATAAGAATTGCGCACTCTAGAGGCTCAAGAAGTCAAGACCCAAGATCGGTTTATATGGCAGCTATACCAGGTTATGGACCGATTTGAACCATACTGAGCACAGTTGTTGGATATCATAACAAAACACGTCGTGCAAAATTTCATTCCAATCGGATAAGAATTGCGCACTTTAGAGGCTCAAGAAGTCAAGACCCAAGATCGGTTTATATGGCAGCTATATCAAAACATGGACCGATATGGCCCATTTACAATACCAACCGACCTACACTAATAAGAAGTATTTGTGCAAAATTTCAAGCGGCTAGCTTTACTCCTTCGGAAGTTAGCGTGCCTTCGACTGACAGACGGACGGACGGACGGACGGACGGACGGACGGATGGACGGACGGACGGACGGACGGACGGACGGATGGACGGACGGACGGACGGACAGACGGACGGACATGGCTAGATCGACATAAAATGTCACGACGATCAAGAATATATATACTTTATGGGGTCTCAGACGAATATTTCGAGTAGTTACAAACAGAATGACGAAATTAGTATACCCCCCATCTTATGGTGGAGGGTATAATAAAGTTTTTATGGTCATTAGACCCTTTATCGGAAAATCGGTCTATATAGCAGCTATATCCAATTACAGTCCGATTTGGCCCCTTCAATAGCTCAAATAGCGTGCACCAAAAAGATGTTTCTGCCAAATTTTGGCTCAATATCTCAATTTTTGAAGGCTCCAGAGTGATTACAACAGACGGACGGACAGACACACGGACATCGTTAAATCGTCTTAGAATTTCACGACGATCCGAAATATATGTACTTTTTAGGGCCGGAAATTGATACTTCTATGTGTTGCAAACGGAATGAGTAAATGAATATACCCCCAACCGTCGGTGGTGGGTATAAAAATATGAATAAAGTTAGGAACCACAACTTTTAGATAGTCAGCAACGTTATCTACCTCGGCACCGCCGTAACCGAAATGAATGACACCAGTTTTGAGTCAAAGCGAAGAATAATACTGGCAAACAGATGCTATTTTGGATTAAGTAAGCAGTTTAGAAACAAGGCCACCCCTCGACAGACGAAGATTACACTATTCAAGACACTGACTTGGTTCTGTGGCATGGGAACTTGTGAAAGCAGATGAGGCAGTGCTTGGAGTATTTGAGAGAAAGATTCTTCATATAATATATGGACCGTTAATGGAGAATATAGGCGACGTATGAACCACGAGCAATATGAACTGTATGACGAGGATAGCATAGTTACACATATCAAAATACAACGGCTGCGTTGAACAGGTCATGTTGGCAGAATGGATAAAGAAGCTCCAGCAAAGAAGTCTTTTGAAGGCAAATCAAGTGATGAGAGACACCTTGAAACTTGGTTTGGAACAAGGCCACCCCTCGACAGACGAAGATTACACTATACAAGACACTGATATGGTTCTGAGGCATGGGTACTTGTGAAAGCAGATGAGCCAGTCCTTGGAGTATTTGAGAGAAAGATACTCCAAGCACAGACCAACACGAGAACAACAGACCAACACGAGAACCTAACCTAAGTCATCATGTGTATTAACCAGTCTCATGAGAAGCCTAAGTCTTACATTGCCTTCTAATTTTCCCATATAAGGAATTTGGGGTTTGGAGTTTCTTGTTTTATTACCATCATCACATTTATCATTCAAACCAATTGTTTTAAGAATGAATTACTTGTACGTAAGCATTCATATGTGTACGAGTGTCTACATGGTGACAAGTTACAACGCATAAAACTCTTTAATATAATAAATCAACCACAACACAACAATAATGATGGTAACAATAAAACAATTTCATTGAACATTTGCGCATTGTCAAAACATTCCAATAATGATGGCAACAAACACCACAATAATATCATCATCAAACAGTGACAAAGAAAAAAAGTGTTGGGTTATTTTGCACAAAAAGAAAAGTCTATAAAAAATGAAGATGATAAGTAATAGAAGGCCTTAAGTAGGGGAAGAGACAAATAAAACAGGTAAGCGAAGGCAAAGGTGTCAGGTGGCATCGACTTTATGATACCCCACAACTATGCTTTAATGTAAATTGGGTTATATTGGTATGTACACTTTTTATCTAAATCTGGACTGATTTTGAAGAACTTCAACAAAAGTGTTCGGAAGGGTAATCAAACATCCTGTACTAAATTTTAGGTAAATCCATCGGAAGTTATAGTAAATGTGGCTTTATATGTATACTAGCCGAACCGGGACCGCTCCGCTGCGCCTTCTTTAACTCTCTAATATCTTTTTAGGGGTAAGAGGGGACGCTTCGCGAATTCGTGCTATTGTTGCCTATGACGCTAAACACGTTCGAATCCTGGAGAGAACATCGGATAAAGTGGTGTTCATCCCCTCTTAATGTTGGCGACATTTGCGAGGTACAATGCCATGCATGGTCATTTAAAAAAATTTCCCCAAAGAGGTGTCGCACTGCGGGCCTCCGTCCGGACTCGGCTATAAAAAAGAGTCCCTTATCATTGAGTTTAAACTTGAATCGGAAAGCATTCATTGATGTATGAGAATGTTCCCCTTCTCGGTTCCTGGTGATAATGTTCGTCCTTAGGATAATGTTCTCATTAGGGGAGGGATGGCACCTCAGACATTTCGACTGAAATATGGATATCAAATTCGTGCTGCACTTCAAAATCCCTTTAATTTGAGCCACATATTGCCATGGCTGGTAAATATGAACCGTTTGGATGGTGTTTTAAGGCTGGGGCGGCCACCGGCATTTTGCACTGAAAATAGATATCAAATTCGTTCTTTATTCCCAACGCAAATGAAGTTCAGTTTAGGGGGTGCTTTAGGGCGTACCCCCAAACACTTGACTCCAAAATTGGATATTCGTTTCCTAGTCTCCAATACCTTTCCTTTGAGTCCCATTTGTCATAATGGGTCAAATAACCCATTTGACGTATCTTAAGGAGGAAAAGCGCCACCTAGACTTGAACAAAAATTTTGATGTCATATTCGTAATCTACTCTCTAATACCTTTCATTTGAGTCCCATATAGCCATGGTCGGCTAATATGCCCATTTGGGGGTATTTGGGGGTGGGCAACCTCCCGTTACTTGGACCTTATATTTTATGCCATATTTGTAATCAACTACCTAATACTTTTCATTTGAGTCCCATATTGACATGTACTTCGGAGATATCTGTTTAGGGGAGTTTTGGGGTTGGGGGGCCCGCTGGGTATTGGACCCAAATTTTAATACCATATTCGTTTTCTGGTCTCCAAAACCATTCGTTTGATGCCCTTATTGTGCCCATCGGAACACTTTCGGATACGGGTGGCGTCGGTCGGATACGGGTGGCGTTTTTGGGGTTAGGAGGAGGGTCCGCCTCCACCTGATATCTAAAAATTATATAGCCTATGTTTCCCTCCAGACAAACGTACACAATCTATGAAAATCTATGAAATCGGTTCGTATAGTTATAATTGGTCTAGTGGCGTTTTTGAGGGTGGCATGACCCCCTATACTTTGATCTGATTTTGAATGCCAGATTCGAAATCTACTCCCGACTACCTTTCATTTGAACCCCATTATGAAATGAACGTCCAATATGTCTGTTTAGGGGAGTTTTGGGGTTGGGGCAGCCCGATGGGTACTTAGACACAAATTTTAATACCATATTCGCATTCTACAATCCAATACCTTTCATTTAATACCTATATTGTCACGATCGGTCAACTTTTGATTTTGCATTATGTTTTTGGCTAAGGGGGAGGGTCCGTCCCCTTATCGATACCGAAAAATTACATAGCCTATGTTTCCTTCCAGACAAACCTACACAATATGCGAAAATTTCGAGAAAATCGGTTCTACCGTTTTTTAGTCTATACGGAACAAACAAACCGAGTCCCATATATCCGTGATTGGCTAATGTGCCCATTTTGGGCGTTTTTGTGGGGGTGGGGTGACCCACCACATTCGACATGAATTTGTATGGCAGATTCGTTATCTACTCCCGCATGCTTTTCATTTGATACCCATATTGTCCTTCGAAGATGGGCTACATCGCACTATATCTTAATATAGCCCCCATATAGACCGATCCGCCGATTTAGGGTCTTAGGCCAATAACAGCCACATTTATTATACGATTTTGCTGAAATTTGGGACAGTGAGGTGTGTTAGGCCCTTCGACACCCTTCGTCAATTTGGCTCAGATCAGTCCAGATTTGGATATATCTACCATATGGCCCGATCCTTCATAAAAGCCACATTTATTATCCGATTTTGCTGAAATTTGGGACAGTGAAGTGTGTTAGGCCCTTCGACATCCTTCGTCAATTTGACTCAGATCGGTACAGATTTGGATATAGCTGCATATAGTCCGATCCTCCGATTAAGGGTCTTAGGCCCATAAAAGCCATATTTACTATTTGATTTTACTGAAATTTAAGATAGTTAGTTGTGCTAGGCCCCTCGACATCCTTCGTCAATTTAGTCCAGATCGGTCCAGATTTGGATATATCTGCAATATGGACCGATCCTCCGATTTAGGGTCTTAGGCCCATAAAAGCCACATTTATTATCAGATTTTGCTGGAATTTGGGACAGTGAAGTGTGTTAGGCCCTTCGAGATCCTTCGTCAATTTGGCTCAGATCGGTCCAGATTTGGTTATAGCTGCCTCCGATTTAGGATCTTAGGCCCCTAAAAGTCATATTTACTATCCGAATTTGCTGAAATTTTGGACAGTGAGTTTAGTTAAGCTCTTCGACGTCCTTTTTCAATTTGGCACAAATCGGAGCAGATTTGAATATAGCTGACATAAAGACCGATCCTCCGATTTAGGGACTTAGACCCATAAAAGGCGCATTTATTGTCCGATGTCGCCGAAATTTGGGACTGTGAGTTAAGTTAAGCCCCTACTGCATTATCGCACAGATCGGTCCAGATTTGGATATAGCTGCCATATAGACTGATCTCTCGTTTTTAGGTTTTGGTTCCATAAAAGGCGTATTTATTGTCCGATGTCGCCGAAATTTGGGACAGTGGGTTTAGTTAGGCTCTTCGACGTCCCTTTTCAATTTGGCCCAAATTGGACCAGATTTGAATATAGCTGCCATATAGATTGATCTCTGGATTTAAGGTTTTGGGCCCATAAACGGCCCATTTGTTGTCCGATATTGCCGAAATTTGGGACAATGCTTTGTTCAGCAACTTGGCCCAAAACGGTCCAGATTTGGATATAGCTGTCATGTAGACCGATATATCGATTTAAAGTCTTGGCCCCATAAAAGGCGCGTTTATAATCTGATTTCACCGAAATTTGACACAGTGACTTATGTAAGGCTTTTCGAAATCCGTGTCGTATATGGTTCAGATCGGTTTATTTTTAGATAGAGCTACTATAAAATCACTACTTTGTTTTGCACAATTGTGGTAACGGGGGAGGATTCGCCACCTTCCAACCTCAACAAATTATATAGCCTATTCCTCCTTCCTGACCATATTTGTTATCTACTCGCGAATACCTTTCATTCGAGCCCCATATTGTCATTATTGTCCAATAAACCAAATTGGGCGGTTTTGAGGTCGAAGCGGACCCTAATTACATGGACTCAATTTTTAATATGGAAATCGTTCTCTAGTCTTGAATACCTTTCATTTAAGTCGCATATTGTCCCACTTTAAGTTTTGGGTGGTACTTTTGGGGTAAGTAGGAGGGTCCTCCCCCCTTGGAATTTATATAGCCTATTGTTCCTTCCGGACCATATTCGTAATCTACTCCCAAATACCTTTCATTCGATTCCCATTTTTTCATTATCGTCTAATAAACCTATTTTGGGGGGTTTTCTGGATCGGGGCGGCCCCCAATTACTTGGACCCAATTTTTTAATTTTTAATGGAATTTGTACTCTACTCTTGAATACCTTTCATTTAAGTCTCATATTGCCCCAATCGGTTCACTTTTATTTTTGGCTGGTACTTTTGTGGTAAGGGGGAGGGTCCGCCCCCAAAGCGATAAAAAAAAATTATATAGCCTATTGCTCCTTTCGGACCACTACCTAATCGGTTTAGTCGTTTTTGAGTCTATATGGAACAAACAAGTTTACAAACCCACAAACAAACACAAATTGAATTTTATATATAAAGATGTAAATCAGATCTTTCATGGGAACTGCATCAAATTTCATTCTTGGGACATAGTAACCCATAAAACCAAATACCCTCTCATTGAGTAGGGTACACATAAAGCTTAACAATAGTTGGGAAAGGAGCAGCAGACATTTATCAAAAGAATAAATACTAGTACTTAAGTCAGAACACACAACAAACAAAAATCAAATAAATGCTGGTGGTGAAAGTAGTTATGCGTATCAAGATATTCTAGTCCAGACTTTAATTCATTCTGTCCTGAAGAAGAAGAAAAAAAAAACACAAAGAGCAACAAAAACCATAGTTTTTTACAATTCGTATGGCATTGCAGCTTACGGACATACATTTGGACACCGGTCAAAATGGCTAATAATGATGACAATAATGGCAATAAAAACTAAAAAAAAAATAACAAAACTCTAACGTATTAGAGACACACTGACTGACTGACTGGCAGACAGAATGGCTAAAATGCCACAACAATTATTGTTTGGGAAATACAGAGAGGAAAAAAAGAAAGAAAGAAAATAGAAAATAATTCTAAAACCGCTACAAGTATCACTTGGTCAAGTTCTGTCGCAGCCAAGAAGTTTGAAAATGTTGAATATTTTTGCTTTTGCCGATGGGGTTGTTGTTGCCGCAAATAAACAGAGTTGTCGAAGCATTTTTCTCCTCATTCGTGTGATTGTTTGTTTTTGTTGAATTTTAACAAAAATAAAACACTTCCACAATACTGAAGACTTGCCATATAATGATAACAATTGGGATAGAAAATGTAGCAAACTTTTTCTTTTCAATTGTGCCTACCTAAAACTATTCTATATTCAGTAAATTTAATGTTTTACTATTTGTATTGAATATTAAGGTCTTAAAGAGTTACTCCCGATTTTTATCAAAAAAAAAAAAAAAAAAAAAAAAAAAAAAAAAAAAACAATTAAAGAACTTTGGATACCCACCACCTCGGGTGTATATGTAAACCACATTTCATAAAAATCCTGTGAAAATTGCATACCTTATGTCCCATAGCAGTTACATCGAAATATGTTCCGATTTGGACCAAACACTAATAAGTACAAGTCAATGTTCAATTGTGTATAACAAGATATTGGTCTTTTTTGTAGCTATGTCAAAAAATAAACCGATCTGAACCATATACGACACTGATGTCGAAGAGCCTAACATAAATCACAGTGTCAAATTTCAGTGACATCGGGCAATAAATGCGCATTTTATGGGCCCAAGACTTTAAATCGAGATATCGGTCTACATGACAGCCAAATGTGGACCGAATCGGACCATAATGCAGAAGTATATCAAGGGCCCAACACAACTCAATGTCACAAATTTCGGGGACACCGGACAATAAATGCGCCTTTAATGGGCCTAAGACCGTAAATCGGAGGATCGGTCTATATGGCAGATATATCCAAATCGGGACCGATCTGAGCCAAATTGCAAAGGGTGTCGAAAGCCCTTATACAACCCACTGTCCCAAATTTCAGCAAAATCGGATAATAAATGTGGCTTTTATGGGCCTAAGATCCTAAATCAAAGGATCGGCCTATATGGCAGCTATAACCAAATCTGGACCGATCTGGACCAAATTGATGAAGGATGTCGAGGGGCCTAATATCGTCCCAAATTTCAGCAAAATCGGGTAATAAATGTGGCTTTTATTGGCCTGAGACTCCAAATCAGGACCGATCTGGGCCAAACTGAAGAGAGATGTCGAGGGGCCTAACGCAACTCACTGTCCCAAATTTCAGAAAAATCGGATAATAAATGTGGCTTTTATGGGCCTAAGACCCTAAATCGGAGGAACGGTCTATATCGCAGCTATAACCAAATCTGGGCCGATCTAGGCCAAATTAACGAAGGATGTCGAAGGGCCTAACTTAACTCACTGTCCTAAATTTCAGCAAAATCGTATAATAAATGTGGCTTTTATGGGACTAAGACCCAAAATCGAAGGATCGGTATATATGGCAGCTAATCCAAATCTGGATACAGCTGCCAAAACCAAAAAAAAGAAAGATCCGTCCATATGGCAGCTATATCCAAATCTGGACCGATATGTGCGCTATTGCACAAGTATGTCGACAGGCTTATA